>NC_051179.1:207359604-207405187 GCF_013339695.2 Rhipicephalus sanguineus
CCTCATTACCATTAAACAGGCATCCCAAGGTAACAGGCATAGAGAATATAATATATTACTCACACCTCATTGAATTTAAGTCGAATTCCTTCTTCAGTATTATCGCTTGAATTCCGTAAAGCAGTTTCGTGCGAAACGCAGTAGCTGTGTTTTACTAGCGACTTATTCATTAACGCAGATCTTGACTTCGATACTGGCGACATATATTGGATTTTGCTAATGCATTTCACTCCGTCTCACGTGGTTTACTTATGTTCAAGCTTAATGAGCTCAACATAGACCTAATTCACTTGCATGGATTAAGGAATTTCTTTCTAACCATAGCCAGCATGTAACAGCTTACAATTTTGTTCATCTGATTCCGTTTAACTTCTTGTGTCCCCCAAGAGGCCGTTTTAGGCCTGCAGCTCTTCTTTCTCTACATTATTGATCTCCTACTTGTGTTTATTATTCAACTGTCCGGCAGAACGTTTCATCGTATCAAATTATTCACATCATTCCAGCGTACCCTACTTCAAGACCGCCGTAACTTGCCTGACTTTTCATTGCACGGAAAATCATCTCGCCTTAAATTTTCAAAAAAAAAAACGGGTACTTGAAGGATCCCCGCTTTCATCCACCTCGTTACATATCACCAAGGTCGGATCATCACTATAAGGTCGACCTACCATCTTGTCGCAAAAGATTCTGCAATGACTGTTGTTTGCCAGGACAAGCGCCGCCAGGAAACCTTCACCTGTCCCCATCGCCGCCATGACAGATGAACAATGTTTCGAAATCCCTTTGCAAGATGCCTTGCAACTTTTCTTCTTTAAGGTTGCAACAGGGGCTCGTTGGCACGTCTTCATCTTGTAATGCGCTGCCAGGTATGGCAAGGACTGACTAAAAAACGATAGCACCATGTGTTGTCTCTCGTTTTCTGTTTTAACTGCGCGTGCATCTGCTGTCTTCCACACTCCTTTCTGTAGGGCATTCAGGGCTTGAAAGTACGTTTAATAAATAAAAGAATGAATAAATAAAAATTGGGCAGCTACGCACTATTGGTGCGAAGACTGAGGAAACAGCGAAGCCTTCCCCTCCTCCCTTCCCTCCTCACGCTCAGCTCCCTTTCCCACCCCCTTGCTACACTGTAGTACACTCGGCTTTGCTGTGCTTTACCCTCTCCCCTTCTCCTTTCCCTCCTCCTTACTCTCCTGCCTCCAACGCGTTGTTAGGCGACGCGAGATTCCATGGCCTCTCATGATAATAGTTTTCTGAAACGCTACGCGGCGAAACGAAAGCGTTAAACTCCGCTGTTAAAGGTCCCGACTCGGGACGTTTATCAATTGTCCTCAGTTAGGATTGCCCGATAAGTTCGGAACTGTCGGCAAAGCTACGTTCAACGCTGCCAATCGACATAAGCTAAATTAAGTTGGCTTCATTTCACGCAAATCGCAGATATCTTCACAAACACTGAAGCACGTGACGCATGAGATGTCAAGCATTTAGACCCGCCGCTCTGGCGACCGACAAAGTCTCGCGCTGCAGTTTATTTTTCGTCTACTTGAAGCCCAGAGCCAACCAGTGAGCAGGACAGATGTGCAAACCATTCCTCCCATGAAGTGGAAAAGTCCGCCGTATGATCCGTTTGCGTCCCGAAAATATCCTGCACGGAATATAAGTGAAAACACATTTCAGTGATACCAAGGCGTTGGACTGGGCTGGTCGGTACTCATTCACAAGGATAAAACCAGCGGAAAACACAGGACACAGGGAAAAGAAGTCGACGGGACAGCCAGCCTGTCCCGTCGACTTCTTTTCGTTGTGTCCTGTGTTTTCCGCTGGTTTTTATCCTTTGTGACATTTCAGTGAGTTTCGTGGCCTCTACTCATATTCTATCACACGGAGTTTTGGTGCTTCATCAGATACTACTTCTTCATTAGTGACTGGCTTAATTGCTCAAATAATATCATAATTTGTTAGATTCTGTACTATGCCTAAATATACTTACTCCGATGCTCATTTGTTGTACTGCACGTTATTCATTATTCTGTGGCTAAACCTTACGTGACACGTTGTTTTGTTTATTCGTTTGCTCTTCTTACACGGTGCCCCAGATGCATGGGCCCTTCACAGGACTGCACTGTTTTTTGTGCTGAAAGCTATTTTTGGGCTAAAAGAGAGATTCACAAAGAGGGAAAACCAGGGAGGTTAGCCATGTAGGTGCTTGCAGGTTGGCTAAACCTTGCAATTGTGGAGGGCGGAGGTCTTACATAAGAGCAGTACAAGGATACTGTTTTTACTTAATAGTGTGTGTCTGTGCGTGGGTGCGTGTGTGTGTGTCATCATACGACTGCAGCCACACCATATGTTTTTGGTTGATGGGGAATAGTGAACATACTGCACCTTCAAGCAAACAAAGAAACAACAAAATAGACGTAGAGACAGAGAGAACAGGAAGGCAGGGAGGTTAACCAGAAGGTAGTATGCTACCCTGCAATGAGGTTCGAAAGCAGGGGGCTGAAAGAGAGAGAGATATAAAAAATAAATAATAAGGGGGAAAAGCTACCACACACACACACACACACACACACACACACACACACACACACACACCACACACACACACACACACACACACACACACACACACACACACACACACACACACACACACACACACACACACACACACACACACACACACACACACACACACACACACACACACACGCACGCACACACACGAGAGCATTTCCCTCAGAGTCGTTCTGACAGGCCATTAGATCGCAGGAAGCCTGCAAGATTAGAGCTCCTAGCGACTACACTCGAAACCGAACACAAATGTCTCGAATACCTAAAGAACTTCGCGAGCTTTGACATAGGGGCACTGTAATTCTAGTGAGCAATGCACAAAAATGATTCTAACACAAATAGTGCGTATTTCCTCATTTAAAAGATTGAGAGTTCATGATTTGCAAATGACCTTTACAGTCTGTACAATTGCATGTGTACTTAGGAAAATTACTAACAATAGAGCGTACTTATCAAAAGCAAATTCACAGAAGAATGCACTGAAGCGCATACGGCAGGCATTCCAAAATCATGAAGCGCAATTTAACACTGCCCCTATTAAACTAAAGGTGTACAATCACTGCATATTTCCACTTCTAACATTCCGGGCTGATGCTTGGAAGACAACAACATAAAAAAGCTCTTTAAAACGTTAACTTAAACGGCGTTTTAAACGTAAACGTTTAAAACACTGTGTGCGATTAAGCGAGAAATGGTAGGCGTAACAATAAAAGTTCGGAACACGGCAGAATGGCCAGTGAACAAGCAGGGCTGGCCGATATTCCAGCTGACATTAAACGAAAGAACAAGAGAATGGCTTTGTGGGCTAGTTGGTAATGCATCTTGGAGACGTTACAGCGCACCCAGACGGGGACAAAGGAAGAAGACACAAAGTCATAGCGCTCACACAACACAAGATTCAGTGCTGTGCCTTCTGCCTTTGTCGCCGTGTCTGTGCGCTGTAACGGTTCTAAACGAAATAAATGGACCTGGACCGACCCGAATGTGCATTACAGGAAACCGGTGGTTCATTAGAGCAACGGAATGGATACCAGGGATGAGAAACACAGCCAAAGACGGCAGCGAGATACGTGAACTAACGAAATTTCGAAGTGAGCAGGGATTGAAAGAAATCAGCTCGCATGCGACAGAGTAAACTAGAGGTGATAAGGAGCGAGAGAGAGTGTGTGATACACGAAGCATCACTTAGACAAAGTGTTCGGGTACGTACGTCCCAGGGGCCCTCACGACCCCACTGAGCTATATGTTCATGAGTTCATCACGTAGGCTGTCCGGTAAGTTGGGATCCTCCGCCTGGCCCGGTCCGTCGACCGCAGCAGGGTCTCGCATTTCTCCCTAATGGTCAGAAGCTCCAGGTCCCCCGGGGGAGGGTCTGCCAGGCATTCACACAGACCCACATAAGAGAATGTGGGTGAGGGTAGCATTGGAGTAAATGCGTTGAACACAGGACGGGGTGTGCGCTCCCGTGTGGATGCGGGAAAGAAAACAGGGATAGCGAAGGGTCTGAAGGCGGCGCCATAAACCTTGTGAAAATTGTCAAGGGATAGGTGGGGTGGTGGGGTATAGCTGGCGCTCGACGCGATATGCCGGGGTCATCTCGTGGAACGAGGGCGTGCGCTCCCTGGAGAAGCTCGACTCTGATTCCATCACCACCCGGTTGATCATACCTCGGGCGTGGTGAAAGGTGGATTCCCAGAGCGCGCTGGCACTCATATCAGCTCAACATGGCGGACCGGATTTTCGGTGGGTGAGCTGAAAATGCGGAAAGCGGTCTCGTGAGCTTGTCCTCGCGCGAAATTTAGGAGTAAGATTTTCGAGCCGGTAAGGGCGTACCGGACATCAGTGTGTGTGAGGGATCGCCGCTTCGCCCGAGGATTCCAGGATGGATGCATGAGAAAGGTGGAGAGTAGGGTTGGGTTGGAGTGTGCGATTGCAACTACCACGCCTTCGCCCGTGAAAGTTGCATCCATCCATACAGCCTCCGCTTCGGAACCGTAGTATTTGTGGAGAGCTTTTGCCCGGGCTTTGTGGCGGGACGAATGATACGTGGCGTGGGTGTTCCTGGGAGCGGTTTCGCTATGAGCTGTGTGTGTATGGGGGGCTGGCAGAAGTGTGGGGTCGGCTGCTGATATTTGCATTTTGAGGGTGTCAAGTGTGTAACGTCGCTTGACAGACTGACCTAGGCGAGTGCATTGTGCTGCTCTGTGGGCCTCTATGAGTTCGTGTGTGGCGTATAGAGCCCAAGCTTCAGAAGTTTAGTGGTTATCTCTTCGTCCTGCAATTAACGTATAAATAGGCTGATAAGGACGAATTATGTAATGTTGTTACTTGAATGATAATCGGTACGTGCCCCGATATTTCTATCCGTGGTAGTCATTCAGCAAGTCACTCATCAACTTTGTAAACAGAACGGTCGTTGGTGGGTTGACATGACTCCCCATTAGTCACTTCCGTGTCGGGCTACACCGTACCTGCGCAATTAAATTTTATCGGATCTGCACTCTAAACTGAAATACGTTTGAATATCATTAGGGCTGCATATAGCTGCTCACTTTCCACGCATCCGGACTCCTAGATGCGTGGGTATTTTTTGTGAACTTTAATACTGAATAGAATATTTTTTCCACGATTTCCCAGAATTTAATGCGTAGCCTCTTTTAAGTGTATTAGTATGGGCGAGCAGACAGCAATTCATGATAAAATTTACTTTCGCACATTGAAAACGCGACGGAAAGAAGTTCTAGATTGGGCACAAATAGTCTTCTAATCATCTGTGTCTGATTAAGTTTTCCCAGCCGAACTGAATCTGCTTTTGAATGAACACTGCAGCCATCTTATGCAGACAATTGTGTCACGCAATTCACAGCCTGATATGCCAGACAAAATAGGTGTGCAAGTGAACTTGTTCAAGTCAAGGTTTCTTCTGTTAATGGGGCAGATTCGATGCGTTGTTTCTTATATGTTTTTTATACGTCTCCCGCAGGATTGCTCCTCTCGTACAGAGCAGTACATATCTCAAACGAAATCTGGAAGTCATACCTTTGATCCATATTCTCTAATGCTTAGCTTCTGCTCCACAGGTTTTTCGATCACTTCAGTTATCGAAAAAGCTGCTGGTTGTCCTGCTGTGCTTAGTGGCTTGTGCAGACGCCCGCTGATTAGCAGATCCAGAATTCAATACCCTGATTTGGGTTGCCGCAGTGTGTGAAATGCATGAGCACTTGTGCTCTGAGAATGAGAAAGAACTTCAGAGGCAGCTCTGCGCAACGACAATTTTGACCAATTTTCCTTATAAAGCAAAATTCGCCAGAATTATTACATAGCCGCCAGGCATCCAATCGTACGCTGCCATGTGGCTCCTTGAGAAATTTTACACTCAAAGAAACTGTCAGTTAGTGAGAGTGAGGGATCAGTTCTTGGCATAGAAATGATTTAAAGAACTCACCTATAACCAGCGGCCTCATGAACGCTCCCACAGCTGTCACTGATGCTACGAAACCGTAAGCGATGGGGAGGTTCCGTACACCAACGTCCCATGCAATAGTTTGTGACATGGCAACCATTACGTAGCCAACCGGAAGTCCCAGGCTTACAACGAGAATCCAGAATACAACATCACTTTGGGCATGTGGCATCGTCGTGCCGATAATGGCCATGAGGAAGTAAGATAGCGTCATGACGCCAAGGGGAGATGCAATCTTGTAATCGGTGATTAGTGGTACCAGCAGTCGTCCCGCCATATCGGTCACGGAGAAGAATGTGAGAACGTGCGCAGCATCTACTCTGCTAATCCCGTTGTCCACTGCACAGTCAACGGCCACAGCCAGAAACGTATCCAAGAAGAAACAGAAAGAGAAGTAGCTGAACATATGCGCATAAAACCGCCGCGTAGACAGAACATCCTTAGCGCTACGCAGGAGTGAGCGTGTTCGACGTTCCTTCACTGAATGTCGCAAATCACGTGCTTCCTCGAATGATTTGACTGTACAACAGCAATGATCACTCTTCAAAGGAATTGTCTCATCTTCCATGCCTTCCGTACCTTTCTCCGGGGGTTCAATAGTCCCCGTAAAATTCAGCATCGTATTCTTTATTGATGTCGTTTTGATGCTGTCTATGGTGCGCTGCATAACCCTCAGAGATACATTTTCCATAGAAATTTTTCCTGTGCTCTATGAAGCTTCGGTGAGCTCAGATTATCTTGGAAAATTTCTTCAAAGCGCTCTTTGTTACACGGGCAGGTCACACAGGAAACAACGCGATTCGCGGCCCCTACTGACGTATGCTACAGCAATTTTGCTTTCCTTATACCTCTTCCAAGACAGTCGTTTTCTCTTTTCGCATACGTAACGCGTGTGTCTAAGGCCTTCAACATGTCTGGTCTCCTGAGTGATTCCCTTAAAGAAGGTTTTTTCATTATTAAGAGTCGCGGATAGTGGATACCTTGACAGCCTGATTATTGTCGACCTCTTTGTTGAAGTAAACAAAATGTCGTTATCACGCACAGAGTCGTCCCTCTCGTCGCTTCTGCCGAGTAGAGGTTGCAAAGTCGTTGCTATGCAACCAGAATGGTCACCTGCTTCTTTTCCCTGTTGATCGTCTGCATCACTGCTTCCTTTCCTGGAGACTTTAGATGTTTTGGAGCACTCTTCCCGCATCCACGGCGGCTTACGGAAAAATAGGCTGATTGGTCCAATATTTAACAACAGTGCTCCCACTAGGGCGAACGTTCCGTGTAGGCCGTACTCAGCGAGACAGTAATCGAAAATTTTCGGGAATATGAAGGAAGCTGCAGGTGCACCAGCCATGTTGATACCGAGGGCCGTGCCGCGTCTCCTCTCGAAGTACTCGTTCACAGCGACAATAACGCAAGACAGCAGGATTCCATGTCCGGAGCCTGCAAGCGAACATGAAATTATATATCTGCGTGAGTACCCTAACTACTCCAAGGTTTCCAATATGCATTTGTGTCTTATTTGTGCCGATTACATGTTCCAGAGTCAATTGCCAGTGCACCGATTCCAGAAGTATTACAGCACCGAAAAGGCGAGTCACCGAAATCTTCAAAGATAGCGAGGGATAACTCGGGGGGGGGGGGCATAATGTACTAAGTATATGCTAAGTGATTCGACATTACAATTAGCTCACAAGATGAACCAAATGTGGATTAAGGTGAATCAAGAACATTCAAGTTGGAACTAAGGTGTATTAGAGGTTAATCACATATCAATTAATTCTGAGTAGCATCAACTATGAATTAACGGCGAACCAACAGATAAAGTTAATTAAGGCAAATCGAGTGCTAAAGCAAATTAAAGTGAAATAAATGTCAATCATACAATACCTAACACCTCCGCGACCAAATCTCAGCATGTAGGATCAGTTGGGGTGTATAGGCGACGGCCGAAAGAGAAGCAATAGGAAGTTACAGTGCTATGAACTGCCAACGTGCGAAGTAATTGAATTAATGTCTCGTGAGAGCAATCTTTCCCGTGTCCTCTCTTAAGGTAAAAAAGCTGTAAACTTTTCCTAATCAGGTATGACCTTGCGCAAAGGTCATCCTAAGCGTAATATATTCTATAATAAATATGCAGCACTCTAACAAAAGACAAAAAAAACGAGTATGCGTTGCTCCTCTTGGTGATTCCTGACTTTACACGTATATCATTCTGCTTAAAGAGCCACGTGAACTCCCATTTGGGTCTCGCGACTCTCCGACGCGAGTATGGACGGTTGCCAAAGAAAGTGCATGTGTATCCTTGAAGAGAGGCATATACGTGGCAAGTCAGGACGGATAAAATGCGAAGAAAAATACTTTTTTCTTAGAGTTCGCGTGTTCCTCCACTCCTTAGTGCTTCCCACACTACGGAAGAGAAATTTATAGATCATCAAAAAGGCTTAATCACCCCCTCTCACCAAGATTTTGCATCCGGTTATCAATTCGCGTTTTGAATGTGCAGTAACACCATTTCTTTGAGAGTAAAACAAAGCCCGCCTGACTTCTGTTCATTTCGAACGGCGAAATGAATCGTACCTGTGACCACGCCCACGGATACAACGAGGAATGGTATTCCAGTAGCAAACGCTGACGCAAGACAGCCTGCTGACATGAGAAGGCTGCCGAGCCCGACGCTGATCCTCATACCGAATGAATGTATCAGGGCTCCGGCCGCGAGACCTGCACAAATTGGGAAAAGGAAAAATTGAACATGACGACATAGATGTCCAATTTGGATCTATCAAAATTGGGCATCACAACGTGGACATCAGAACGTTGATTAGCTCTTTATTTCAATAATGAGACGTTTAAATAAGGATATTTCCTATGATTGACCAGCGGGTTTTCTTTTTTTTTTGTTTCTTTTTTATTCATATTGCACACTCCTCTAATCGCCAAAGTATTCTAGTCGCGAACATATTCTGGTTTCCCGTAGCTGCAGATGTCTTGTGCCCAAGCGGGCTCACAGTTATGAAATACCTTTGACTCACCGAAACCAATGGCCCGCTAAGGTTCCCAGTTCACTAAACCTTGCTGTAGTGAACTGAGCACATGTTTCAATTTTTTGTTTGCTGCCAAATACGCAGGGCAAACGCAAAACCACAGTGACAGCCTTATCTCGCAGCATCAGTGCTGCAGGCTTGGAAGTGTTTCGTTCACGTATTGATTGAATCGATTGGGCATGCGCGTTTGAGCAAATAAACGTCAATGCAGCGTACGGGGTAATTTTGAGAAATTTATAAGGTGATATAATTAGGCATTTCCAATGACCTTGCGAAATCGAAAACCCAAAGCGCAAGGCAGCCGTGGATTGATGGAAGGCTACTGAAGACTAGTATTTATTTATTTGATTTGCATATATAGATACACAAAAACACAGAGAAAAGAGGGAGAGAGCAAGCTGGCAACTGCCACCAAGAGGGGCACAACGCCTGCCTGCTCTTTCGCGAGGAGGCAGAGGAAAGGAAGTTAGGAGGAGAAAAAAGAGGAAAGGAGACGGAAAGTAAAGAAAAAAATTGACGAAGACTTGGACAAAAATAGGTAAACACACACACACACACACACACACACACACACACACACACACACACACACACACACACACACACACACACACACACACAAACGAAACGCTTATAAACGGGTGGCCAGACCAGTTTGGTCCATAAAGGTCAAGCAGAGCTCGATGGCCCTGGTCGCGTCGAGATACACAACCTCTTGGAAAGAGGTAATCGTCAGTGGTCGCGCATTTAAATCCGAGGAATTTATATTCCTTAATCAGCAAAGGAGGAGGATACAACTTTATTAAAAGAAATTTCATGGGTTTGGAGCTAGCCGCTTGTCTGCGGCGACCTCTTCTGCCCATGCAATGACTGCTTTCTGCAGTTTTTCGTCGGGGGACCGTATTAAGGTCTCCCATGTCGTTTCGGAGTTAAAGTCACATCCTCTGGGAATGCGAGGGCCTTCCCCCACCCAGAGAGCTTCTGCCAGCTCCTTAATCAGCAAAGCCCGCTGCGTAGCGAACGCGGGACAGTGTATTATAAGATGCTCAAGTGTTTCACAGCAGCCACAAGCTGCACACAACGGACTGCTCACACGTCATTGACGATATAAGCGTTCGCGCACCAATACTGAGCCGACTCTTAGTTTATATAACAGTGCTCTGTAACGACGAGGCAAGCCACCACCACGAAGACGGGGAGGGAACGATCCGTTCGCGCCACGCTGGTCTGGGTGCTGATTTAGGAGGTGGCGGCGTATAACCAGACAAGCGTTGTCCATCATAGATGAAATTTCCGGGCAGTCACAGTCATCATGATTACAAGATGAAGCGAGGCGGTCAGCCTCTTCATTTTCAGCAATGCCCACGTGCGAAGGTATCCACTGGGCAGCTAGGGACATCCTGCGCGAGAGAAGTTTGTCGGCTGATTCTATGATACTGCATAGAATAATGCTGTCGGCCACTTTTCCAGTGAGTCTGCTAAGGGCACTACGAGAGTCTGTAAGGATGACGACTTTCGATGTAGGCAATCCTTTTTGCACGTACTTAAGGGCGACATCAATCGCTGCTAGTTCCGCAGTCGCTGATCATGATGGGTAAGGTACTTGTCTGATGTCTGTCGAAGGACAAAAGAAAGCTGCAGAAGCGCCGAGGCCGTCGCTGCGTGCAGATGCGTCCGTAAATACTTTAACGCGATCTCCAAATTCCTAAGACGACAAATAAAATGCACCACGCTGTCGTTCAGTCAAGGAACTTGAAAGCGTTGTCAGAGTTCAAAAAAATACCGAAATATGTTGACCCCCTACTTAAAGCACACGACGGACAGACAGAAAACGAACTTTATTGGGCACTGAGGAGTTACTGACAGGACCCCCACGGGGTCCTGTTGTAACCGCTGGCCGCGTCTACGTGGAAGGAAAGACATTACGAAAATCATTTATGAAAATAAAAGTTGACTTTAGGAAGGTATGGGACGAGGCAAAGAATCTAATGTCGGATAAAGAACAAGCCCCACGCCAAGCACTCATACTAATGCAGGCATCTTGTGTGATAGTGAAGCAGCGAATAATACGAATGGGTATTTTGTGACCAGTGCAGAATGCAAAAAAGGACAGCAATATAGTTCCTAGTATTACATTAAAAATGCAGCCTTACAAACTCTGTGTTTCTATCCTCAGTGACATCAAAGGAAGTAATACAGTTAATAAATCAGATTAAGGATAACGTAGCCGCTGCTTCCCACGCAATAAAAGCAACTCCGTTAAATTGCGCAGCTGGTCTTATAGCTCCCAACATCGTTGATAAAATAAACGGAATGCTCTCAACTGGCATTTTTCCAGACCGCCTAAAAATAGCTAGAGTAAGCTCTCGCTGTGGCACATTCCGCTGCAGAATACCAGAATGGCGACTACGCCATAACGCGATTCTTTGCCTCAGTTTATGTTCGTTCAAGCACGCAGAGTGTGGTAAGGAAAGTGTAGTTCATTAAACTAATCTCCGACTGCTAGAACTTATGCGCCTTGATTGCGTGAGGGCGATCATGAACAAGCTCAACGTTAACTGGTTGCGATGCCTCTACAGAGTTTTTGCTTACCTGAACAGTGGCCGATAGACTGAAGATGCGATTTCATGAACTTCCAGCTGTTGAGTGAATGTCAATTTTCTTTGCGGGCCTCGCATGTTAATAACATTAGTCATAACGTGACATTGTATTATTATAAAATACGTCCGTTCGAGGCTGTAGCAACTGAGACTACTGTTTTCCATTAAATTAAAACAGCAGACATATCGCAAAGACTGATAATTGTCTCTGCGCCGGACTTCCCATCTCGGCGTGAGCCGTTGACAGCACTGCGACAGAGCTCTTACCCGAAAGATTGACGAAGCCGCAGTAGGCACCCAATGGCATTGCGGCCTGCGCCCTTGTAGCTTGGTACGTGCTCATCATTGAAGTGAAGAAAAGTCCACCGCAGCGGAAAAATGACGAAAACAGCAGGTTCACCAGGAAGCAAAGCGCGGCGATGAACCAGCTGCGGCAACCATCGGGCCCAATTTCCGATGCATTTGGCAAAGTGCTGCGCGGCGCCATCGCAGGGTCTTTTATCTCTGGGGCTTCATTGTCTGGTTTCTGCGAGGAGCAATGTCGTAACATGTACACTGACTCTGTAGCACTGTTTTTAGCTGAGCGCCCGTGAAAATTTGTCGCGCAATGTGCGGGAGTGTTATCTGCATGCAGGGCACGCAGCAAGATAGACGGCAGTGTAGGCTATAGCGATAAGAGCAGGACAGGGATGCGACTGTGCACTCTTGTCCTCTACAAAGATTGCCGGGTGGTGTAGGCACAGCCGAACCTCTACACTACGGCAGTTTCTTATTTAATCCGTCGCTGCGTCGCTAGTGCAAGCATATAATAATGCGTTGCGGGTACGCAAGAAAGGGTCTGCATTTGGAGCCAACCACTTTTGGGAAGGTCAAGAAAGTTGGCCCTATCCTCGCTGGCGTGAATGGCCGGCGAAGCCTTTGCACACCATGGAAAACGGTATCGCAAATGAATTCAGCGTCTCTGCAGCCTTTCCGCTTCTCTGGCCTCACACCTGAACTTGGCTTCCTGCCTACCTTGGCGGAAGCGCTTGACAACCTCCAAGCGTTATTCAACATTTGCCTAGCATGATATGCGTTCGCTTTGAATCTGCAGCTGTTGAGGCTGTTTTGTGCACAAGTTGTGGGGAGGATGTATCAGCATGCATATTGCATAAACTACAGCTGATATACCTATATATACACTTAGTCTTGAATTTCACATTCTGTAAGCTCCTACAAGTGTGAATATGTTGAGGCGTATGTTGATTGATCGCCTGGTCATAACTGGAGTCGATGTTCCATATTGGCACACTGTTTCAGCTCAGCCACCTGCAGTCATACGCAAATTGAAGGAGCTTGTAACTTTAGGCACCTAAATTTGGCTACAATGCCAGCAATTTTATTGCGCCGTGTTAAGCAAAGAGGCGTCTTGTGCTGCTATTTCCTTAGCTTATTGTTAAACAGGAATAAAGGCCTCGAGAAGCTCGCGTACGTTTTGATAGGTTGGCCTAAGACGAGTCAAAGGTGAAAGCCATCATCTTGTTTGCTTCTCAATAAATTGCAGTGTTGGCGGTAACGCGTTACAAGCAACGGCGTTACCGGTAACGCGTCACTTTTTTCAGTAACTTAGTAACGTTGTCGTTACCATTTGGGAACTGTATCGAGTAACGTATTTACGTTAGCATTTTTCGGTAACGTAGGTGTCGCGTTACTAGTTACTTTTTATTCCAATTATCCCGGGAGTTTTACACAAACTTCCTCCGTCTCGTGGGAGCCATTTTCCCAGAGCACGACTGCTGTCGGCCCGCCAGGCCATGACAAAACAATCCCGCGCGAGAAGGGGGGGGGGATTTCCTTTGTTGCGCGGGGCAAATGGCAGTGGAGAGAACATTGCTGAAATTTTTTTCATGGATCTGCTGGTTCCGGCTACCTTGTTATCGAGGTTTCAGTTGTCGTGGATTGTCGATGAAGCGAAGTAAATTGCGTTCCTCGAAGCCATCAAACTCGAGCTATCGTGATTTCCTCGACTTGCGCACTTCATGAATCGTGGTATAGTTACTCGCCTTGACTTCTTCGGAAAGGCATTCTAGACATTATTGCCAACTGAATATGAGCAACTGCCTCAGTACCTTTGGTGCCGCGTGACATCGCGCTGTATGGGCTCAAGTAAAACTCTCCGCGCGTTCACTAGCTCTTCCTGAAAGTCAATACAACAATACCATATAGTGCGCCCTCCCAGCGCCTATTTAGCGTAGGTGTGGACGTATTCACTAATAACCGAGGCAAGCTGTCCGATGACAGCTTTGAAATGCAGATGTTGCTCACGTTTAGCAAGTTGTAGTTACATTAGGAAGTTGTACATGCAGTATTCTAACACTGTATGTTAACTTCCCTTTGACAATTAGTTTTACTTCTTCTATCTGCAACTGCGATTACGTTTCTGGTTATTAATTCCTGAGCGAGCGAGGCTGACCTTGAACACCTTAACGTATACACACTCAATTTTTTTTGCAGTAATTATGCAGGTTAAAGTGAAAAAAAATTGTTTATGTGCGCAAATACCTTTTCCCTGAATGATGCCATTTAAGCATCTCCTTACAGCTACAAAATTTGCGAATTGATTTTCTTAGTAGAAACACGCCGTCATAGCTGCTGAAACTTTGCTGGCAGTTCCGAGAGGATTTCTTTTCGGAGAGTGTCGATGACGAAATAGATCATTTTGTGTTTAATTTTATGTTGAGAAAAACGGGTTCACCGTATGGCACAGAGTTACAAGCCGTCGCATGTAATTCTACAGGCAATTTTAATCCCCTATACTATTGCAAAGGTACGACACACTTGTGCAAATCGTTCTCGCTCAATCCGTATTTCAGGAAATATTATTGTTTGGAGTAGAAATTTTATGTGAACTATAATTATGAGCTCTATAAAATTGTTATTCTGGGTTCCTGGAGCGAAATTGCAACGAATAAAATTTCTGACTATGGAGTAACGGCAGAAGTAACGTCCGTTACATTTTTTCGGTAACGTTTACAGTAATGCGTTATCTTTAATTTATCGGTGACGTAGGGGGCTTTTTTTATGAACTATGGCAGCTTTGCACTAGTGGTGCTAAGCCTGAAGCAAGAGCGCACCTGTGCGGCCTTGCTTGTTTATCTTCACTTTTTTTCTTTCTTTCTTTCTCTTTCTGTCTTTGCTCTCTCTTTTTTTCTATCTCTTTTTCGTGTCTACTTCTTTCATCTCTTTCACTCTCTTTCTATGTCTTTCTGTCTTTGTTAAATATATATATATATATGTATATATATATACATATATATATATATATATATGTATATATATATATATATATAGTGAAATAAAATGATTCTGATTCTTATATATATCTGCCTCTTTCCATGTTTCTCTTTCTTCCTCTTTCTGTCTTTTTTGTCTTTTTACGTCATAATTCTATGTATTCTCTCTATTTTTCTCTTTGTCTTTCTACCGTTTTCTTTCTATCTCTCTCTTCTCCCTTTCCTTCGCTCTCTCCTAGTTTCTCTTTCTCTTTTTGCTATCTCTTTCTTTCTCTCTCTCTCACTCTCTCTCTTTCACGTGTTTCACGTGCTCCACTTTGCCGAGCACAGTTTTCGTTTAACGCTCGCACCCATATATAATACTTCGCAGAAGTCTTCAGGATAAGCCGCGTGTGAATTTCTTTACTGTTAGTCGATTAATACTTAGGCAAACCACATTGAGCTGGTTGTGCATATTTATAACATTATAAACGACTACGAATTTATATACTAGGTGCCGTTCCTTGCCCTCCAACTTTTCGCAGCTTCGGTGGGGGATGGACGCAAAAGCGATGAAGTGGCCCTTTGCTCCTCCCTTCCGGTTCCTCCAAGTAAATAGCCTACGTAAACTGATGCTTACGAGAACGGATAACTGGGCTAGTTTGTGGGAACTCATGTTAAGGCAGGTTTGGCAGTTAAGGCAGATTTGGCATTTGTTGGGCTAACTGTTGCCGTCTTCATTTTAGTGGACCAGTGGAGATTAGTGGAATTTACCCCATTTATGTGGCTCATTTGTTGGGCTAACTGTTGCCGTCTTCATTTTTAGTGGACCAGTGGTGATTAGTGGAATTTACCCCATTTCTGTGGCTCATTTGTCGGGCTAACCGTTGCCGTCTTCTTTTTTAGTGGACCAGTGGTGATTAGTGGAATTTACCCAATTTCTGTGGCTCATTTGTTGGGCTAACTGTTGCCGTCTTCCTTTTTAGTGGACCAGTAGTGATTAGTGGAATTTACCCCATTTCTGTGGCTCATTTGTCGGGCTAACTGTTGCCGTCTTCATTTTTAGTGGACCAGTGGTGATTAGTGGAACTTACCCCATTTCTGTGGCTCATTTGTTGGGCTAACTGTTGCCGTCTTCATTTTTAGTGCACCAGTTGCGATTAGTGGAATTTACCCAATTTCTGTGGCTCATTTGTTGGGCTAACTGTTGCCGTCTTCATTTTAGAGGAACAGTGGAGATTAGTGGAATTTACCCCATTTCTGTGGCTCATTTGTTGGGCTAACTGTTGCCGTCTTCATTTTTAGTGGACCAGTGGTGATTAGTGGAACTTAACCCATTTCTGTGGCTCACTTGTTGGGCTAACCGTTGCCGTCTTCATTTTTAGTGGACCAGTGGTGATTAGTTGAATTTACCCCATTTCTGTGGCTCATTTGTTGCGCTAAGTGCTGCCGTCTTCATTTTTAGTGGACCAGTGGTGAATAGTGGTATTTACCCAGTTTCTGTGGCTCATTTGTTGGGCTAACTGTTGCCGTCTTCATTTTTAGTGGACCAGTGGTGATTAGTGGAATTTACACCCATTTCTGTGGCTCATTTGTTGCGCTAACTGTTGCCGTCTTCATTTTTAGTGGACCAGTGGCGATTAGTGGTATTTACCCAATTTCTGTGGCTCATTTGTTGGGCTAACTGTTGCCGTCTTCATTTTTAGTGGACCAGTGGTGATTAGTAGAATTTACCCCATTTCTGTGGCTCAGTTGTTGGGCTAACTGTTGCCGTCTTAATTTTTAGTGTACCAGTGGTGATTAGTGGAATTTACCCAATTTCTATGGCTCATTTGTTGGGCTAACTGTTGCCGTCTTCATTTTTAGTGGACCAGCGGTGAGAAGTGGAATTTACCCCACTTCTGTGGCTCATTTGTTGGGCTAACTGTTGCCGTCTTCATTTTTAGTGGACCAGTGGTGATTAGTGGAATTTACCCCATTTCTGTGGCTCATTTGTTGGGCTAACTGTTGCCTTCTTCATTTTTAGTGCACTAGTGGTGATTAGAGGAATTTACCCCATTTCTGTGGCTCATTTGTTGGGCTAACTGTTGCCTCTTCATTTTTAGTGGACCAGTGGTGATTAGTGGAATTTACACAATTTCTGTGGCTCATTTGTTGGGCTAACTGTTGCCGTCTTCATTTTTCGTGGACCAGTGGTGATTAGTGGAATTTACCCCCTTTCTGTGGCTCATTTGTTGGGCTAACTGTACACACGTTTGTACACAATTGTACACATGTTTATATCGGTGAGACCGGCAATTTCAAGAGAAGGTTACGCGAGCACTGCAATGACGTGAAAAACAGAAAGGTGACGTCAAATGCACTCGCCGAACATGTTGTGTCGACGGGCCATGCGATCAACTGGGAAGATGCTTCCGTCATCGCCACGAAAAAGAAACTCTTTCCATGGCTTCATCTCGAATCATTCTTTATTCAAACCACTGCGCACACGCTGAACAAGAACTGTGGTAATCTTCCGCCTGTGTATGCCCGTTGCCTCAAACATGTGATTAGACAACCTTATAAGTAAGCGAACTTGCTGCACATGCTTCATTGTGAACAAGGCTCCCGTGTGGGAGCCGAAACGTCTTTTTAAGAATATATTTTTACTTTTGGTCGGCGCTGTGTTTCCTTCGTCTATGTCTTTCCCCGGCCAGGCGGGTTTCCGCCAAACTCTCGACTTCTTACCCCATTTCTGTGGCTCATTTGTTGGGCTAACTGTTGCCGTCTTCATTTTTAGTGGACCAGTGGTGATTAGTAGAATTTACCCCATTTCTGTGGCTCAGTTGTTGGGCTAACTGTTGCCGTCTTAATTTTTAGTGTACCAGTGGTGATTAGTGGAATTTACCCAATTTCTATGGCTCATTTGTTGGGCTAACTGTTGCCGTCTTCATTTTTAGTGGACCAGCGGTGAGAAGTGGAATTTACCCCACTTCTGTGGCTCATTTGTTGGGCTAACTGTTGCCGTCTTCATTTTTAGTGGACCAGTGGTGATTAGTGGAATTTACCCCATTTCTGTGGCTCATTTGTTGGGCTAACTGTTGCCTTCTTCATTTTTAGTGGACTAGTGGTGATTAGAGGAATTTACCCCATTTCTGTGGCTCATTTGTTGGGCTAACTGTTGCCGTCTTCATTTTTAGTGGACCAGTGGTGATTAGTGGAATTTACACAATTTCTGTGGCTCATTTGTTGGGCTAACTGTTGCCGTCTTCATTTTTCGTGGACCAGTGGTGATTAGTGGAATTTACCCCATTTCTGTGGCTCATTTGTTGGGCTAACTGTACACACGTTTGTACACAATTGTACACATGTTTATATCGGTGAGACCGGCAATTTCAAGAGAAGGTTACGCGAGCACTGCAATGACGTGAAAACAGAAAGGTGACGTCAAATGCACTCGCCGAACATGTTGTGTCGACGGGCCATGCGATCAACTGGGAAGATGCTTCCGTCATCGCCACGAAAAAGAAACTCTTTCCATGGCTTCATCTCGAATCATTCTTTATTCAAACCACTGCGCACACGCTGAACAAGAACTGTGGTAATCTTCCGCCTGTGTATGCCCGTTGCCTCAAACATGTGATTAGACAACCTTATAAGTAAGCGAACTTGCTGCACATGCTTCATTGTGAACAAGGCTCCCGTGTGGGAGCCGAAACGTCTTTTTAAGAATATATTTTTACTTTTGGTCGGCGCTGTGTTTCCTTCGTCTATGTCTTTCCCCGGCCAGGCGGGTTTCCGCCAAACTCTCGACTTCTTACCCCATTTCTGTGGCTCATTTGTTGGGCTAACAGCATGCATATTGCATAAAGTACAGCTGATATACCTATATATACACTTAGTCTTGAATTTCACATTCTGTAAGCTCCTACAAGTGTGAATATGTTGAGGCGTATGTTGATTGATCGCCTGGTCATAACTGGAGTCGATGTTCCATATTGGCACACTGTTTCAGCTCAGCCACCTGCAGTCATACGCAATTTGAAGGAGCTTGTAACTTTAGGCACCTAAATTTGGCTACAATGCCAGCAATTTTATTGCGCCGTGTTTAAGCAAAGAGGCGTCTTGTGCTGCTATTTCCTTAGCTTATTGTTTAAACAGGAATAAAGGCCTCGGAGAAGCTCGCGTACGTTTTGATAGGTTGGCCTAAGACGAGTCAAAGGTGAAAGCCATCATCTTGTTTGCTTCTCAATAAATTGCAGTGTTGGCGGTAACGCGTTACAAGCAACGGCGTTACCGGTAACGCGTCACTTTTTTCAGTAACTTAGTAACGTTGTCGTTACCATTTGGGAACTGTATCGAGTAACGTATTTACGTTAGCATTTTTCGGTAACGTAGGTGTCGCGTTACTAGTTACTTTTTATTCCAATTATCCCGGGAGTTTTACACAAACTTCCTCCGTCTCGTGGGAGCCATTTTCCCAGAGCACGACTGCTGTCGGCCCGCCAGGGCATGACAAAACAATCCCGCGCGAGAAGGGGGGGGGATTTCCTTTGTTGCGCGGGGCAAATGGCAGTGGAGAGAACATTGCTGAAATTTTTTTCATGGATCTGCTGGTTCCGGCTACCTTGTTATCGAGGTTTCAGTTGTCGTGGATTGTCGATGAAGCGAAGTAAATTGCGTTCCTCGAAGCCGTCAAACTCGAGCTACCGTGATTTCCTCGACTTGCGGACTTCATGAATCGTGGTATAGTTACTCGCCTTGACTTCTTCGGAAAGGCATTCTAGACATTATTGCCAACTGAATATGAGCAACTGCCTCAGTACCTTTGGTGCCGCGTGACATCGCGCTGTATGGGCTCAAGTAAAACTCTCCGCGCGTTCACTAGCTCTTCCTGAAAGTCAATACAACAATACCATATAGTGCGCCCTCCCAGCGCCTATTTAGCGTAGGTGTGGACGTATTCACTAAGAACCGAGGCAAGCTGTCCGATGACAGCTTTGAAATGCAGATGTTGCTCACGTTTAGCAAGTTGTAGTTACATTAGGAAGTTGTACATGCAGTATTCTAACACTGTATGTTAACTTCCCTTTTGACAATTAGTTTTACTTCTTTCTATCTGCAACTGCGATTACGTTTCTGGTTATTAATTCCTGAGCGAGCGAGGCTGACCTTGAACACCTTAACGTATACACACTCAATTTTTTTTGCAGTAATTATGCAGGTTAAAGTGAAAAAAAATTGTTTATGTGCGCAAATACCTTTTCCCTGAATGATGCCATTTAAGCATCTCCTTACAGCTACAAAATTTGCGAATTGATTTTCTTAGTAGAAACACGCCGTCATAGCTGCTGAAACTTTGCTGGCAGTTCCGAGAGGATTTTTTTTCGGAGAGTGTCGATGACGAAATAGATCATTTTGTGTTTAATTTTATGTTGAGAAAAACGGGTTCACCGTATGGCACAGAGTTACAAGCCGTCGCATGTAATTCTACAGGCAATTTTAATCCCCTATACTATTGCAAAGGTACGACACACTTGTGCAAATCGTTCTCGCTCAATCCGTATTTCAGGAAATATTATTGTTTGGAGTAGAAATTTTATGTGAACTATAATTATGAGCTCTATAAAATTGTTATTCTGGGTTCCTGGAGCGAAATTGCAACGAATAAAATTTCTGACTATGGAGTAACGGCAGAAGTAACGTCCGTTACATTTTTTCGGTAACGTTTACAGTAATGCGTTATCTTTAATTTATCGGTGACGTAGGGGGCTTTTTTTATGAACTATGGCAGCTTTGCACTAGTGGTGCTAAGCCTGAAGCAAGAGCGCACCTGTGCGGCCTTGCTTGTTTATCTTCACTTTTTTTCTTCTTTCTTCTCTTTCTGTCTTTGCTCTCTCTTTTTTTCTATCTCTTTTTCGTGTCTACTTCTTTCATCTCTTCCACTCTCTTTCTATGTCCTGTCTGTCTTTGTTAAATATATATTATATATGGTATATATATACATATATATATATTATATATATGTATATATACTATATATATTATAGTGAAATAAAATGATTCTGATT
Organism: Rhipicephalus sanguineus; assembly: GCF_013339695.2. Taxonomy (NCBI): domain Eukaryota; kingdom Metazoa; phylum Arthropoda; class Arachnida; order Ixodida; family Ixodidae; genus Rhipicephalus; species Rhipicephalus sanguineus. Next base: position 207,380,581 of record NC_051179.1, read on the forward strand.
CTTATATATATATTCTGCCTCTTTCCATTTTTCTATCTGTCTTCCTCTTCCTGTCTTTTGTCTTTTTACGGTCATAATTTCTTATGTATTCTCTCTATTTTTCTCTTTGTCTTTCTAACCGTTTTCTTTCTATCTCTCTCTTTCTCCTTTCCTTCGCTCTCTCCCTGTTTCTCTTCTCTTTTTGCTATCTATTTCTTTCTCTCTCTCTCACTCTCTCTCTTTCACGGTGTTTCACGTGCTCCACTTTGCCGAGCACAGTTTTCGTTTAACGCTCGCACCCCATATATAATACTTCGCAGAAGTCTTCAGGATAAGCCGCGTGTGAATTTCTTTACTGTTAGTCGATTAATACTTAGGCAAACCACATTGAGCTGGTTGTGCATATTTATAACATTATAAACGACTACGAATTTATATACTAGGTGCCGTTCCTTGCCCTCCAACTTTTCGCAGCTTCGGTGGGGGATGGACGCAAAAGCGATGAAGTGGCCCTTTACTCCTCCCTTCCGGTTCCTCCAAGTAAATAGCCTACGTAAACTGATGCTTACGAGAACGGATAACTGGGCTAGTTTGTGGGAACTCATGTTAAGGCAGGTTTGGCAGTTAAGGCAGATTTGGCATTTGTTGGGCTAACTGTTGCCGTCTTCATTTTAGTGGACCAGTGGAGATTAGTGGAATTTACCCCATTTATGTGGCTCATTTGTTGGGCTAACTTGTCCGTCTTCATTTTTAGTGGACCAGTGGTGATTAGTGGAATTTACCCCATTTCTGTGGCTCATTTGTCGGGCTAACCGTTGCCGTCTTCTTTTTTAGTGGACCAGTGGTGATTAGTGGAATTTACCCAATTTCTGTGGCTCATTTGTTGGGCTAACTGTTGCCGTCTTCCTTTTTAGTGGACCAGTAGTGATTAGTGGAATTTACCCCATTTCTGTGGCTCATTTGTCGGGCTAACTGTTGCCGTCTTCATTTTTAGTGGACCAGTGGTGATTAGTGGAACTTACCCCATTTCTGTGGCTCATTTGTTGGGCTAACTGTTGCCGTCTTCATTTTTAGTGCACCAGTTGCGATTAGTGGAATTTACCCAATTTCTGTGGCTCATTTGTTGGGCTAACTGTTGCCGTCTTCATTTTAGTGGACCAGTGGAGATTAGTGGAATTTACCCCATTTCTGTGGCTCATTTGTTGGGCTAACTGTTGCCGTCTTCATTTTTAGTGGACCAGTGGTGATTAGTGGAACTTAACCCATTTCTGTGGCTCACTTGTTGGGCTAACCGTTGCCGTCTTCATTTTTAGTGGACCAGTGGTGATTAGTTGAATTTACCCCATTTCTGTGGCTCATTTGTTGCGCTAAGTGCTGCCGTCTTCATTTTTAGTGGACCAGTGGTGAATAGTGGTATTTACCCAGTTTCTGTGGCTCATTTGTTGGGCTAACTGTTGCCGTCTTCATTTTTAGTGGACCAGTGGTGATTAGTGGAATTTACACCCATTTCTGTGGCTCATTTGTTGCGCTAACTGTTGCCGTCTTCATTTTTAGTGGACCAGTGGCGATTAGTGGTATTTACCCAATTTCTGTGGCTCATTTGTTGGGCTAACTGTTGCCGTCTTCATTTTTAGTGGACCAGTGGTGATTAGTAGAATTTACCCCATTTCTGTGGCTCAGTTGTTGGGCTAACTGTTGCCGTCTTAATTTTTAGTGTACCAGTGGTGATTAGTGGAATTTACCCAATTTCTATGGCTCATTTGTTGGGCTAACTGTTGCCGTCTTCATTTTTAGTGGACCAGCGGTGAGAAGTGGAATTTACCCCACTTCTGTGGCTCATTTGTTGGGCTAACTGTTGCCGTCTTCATTTTTAGTGGACCAGTGGTGATTAGTGGAATTTACCCCATTTCTGTGGCTCATTTGTTGGGCTAAACTGTTGCCTTCTTCATTTTTAGTGCACTAGTGGTGATTAGAGGAATTTACCCCATTTCTGTGGCTCATTTGTTGGGCTAACTGTTGCCGTCTTCATTTTTAGTGGACCAGTGGTGATTAGTGGAATTTACACAATTTCTGTGGCTCATTTGTTGGGCTAACTGTTGCCGTCTTCATTTTTCGTGGACCAGTGGTGATTAGTGGAATTTACCCCCTTTCTGTGGCTCATTTGTTGGGCTAACTGTACACACGTTTGTACACAATTGTACACATGTTATATCGGTGAGACCGGCAATTTCAAGAGAAGGTTACGCGAGCACTGCAATGACGTGAAAAACAGAAAGGTGACGTCAAATGCACTCGCCGAACATGTTGTGTCGACGGGCCATGCGATCAACTGGGAAGATGCTTCCGTCATCGCCACGAAAAAGAAACTCTTTCCATGGCTTCATCTCGAATCATTCTTTATTCAAACCACTGCGCACACGCTGAACAAGAACTGTGGTAATCTTCCGCCTGTGTATGCCCGTTGCCTCAAACATGTGATTAGACAACCTTATAAGTAAGCGAACTTGCTGCACATGCTTCATTGTGAACAAGGCTCCCGTGTGGGAGCCGAAACGTCTTTTTAAGAATATATTTTTACTTTTGGTCGGCGCTGGTTTCCTTCGTCTATGTCTTTCCCCGGCCAGGCGGGTTTCCGCCCAAACTCTCGACTTCTTACCCCCATTTCTGTGGCTCATTTGTTGGGCTAACTGTTGCCGTCTTCATTTTTTAGTGGACCAGTGGTGATTAGTAGAATTTACCCCATTTCTGTGGCTCAGTTGTTGGGCTAACTGTTGCCGTCTTAATTTTTTAGTGTACCAGTGGTGATTAGTGAATTTACCCAATTTCTATGGCTCATTTGTTGGGCTAACTGTTGCCGTCTTCATTTTTAGTGGACCAGCGGTGAGAAGTGGAATTTACCCCACTTCTGTGGCTCATTTGTTGGGCTAACTGTTGCCGTCTTCTTTTTAGTGGACCAGTGGTGATTAGTGGAATTTACCCCATTTCTGTGGCTCATTTGTTGGGCTAACTGTTGCCTTCTTCATTTTTAGTGGACTAGTGGTGATTAGAGGAATTTACCCCATTTCTGTGGCTCATTTGTTGGGCTAACTGTTGCCGTCTTCATTTTTAGTGGACCAGTGGTGATTAGTGGAATTTACACAATTTCTGTGGCTCATTTGTTGGGCTAACTGTTGCCGTCTTCATTTTTCGTGGACCAGTGGTGATTAGTGGAATTTACCCATTTCTGTGGCTCATTTGTTGGGCTAACTGTACACACGTTTGTACACAATTGTACAATGTTATATCGGTGAGACCGGCAATTTCAAGAGAGGTTACGCGAGCACTGCAATGACGTGAAAAACAGAAAGGTGACGTCAAATGCACTCGCCGAACATGTTGTGTCGACGGGCCATGCGATCAACTGGGAAGATGCTTCCGTCATCGCCACGAAAAAGAAACTCTTTCCATGGCTTCATCTCGAATCATTCTTTATTCAAACCACTGCGCACACGCTGAACAAGAACTGTTGGTAATCTTCCGCCCTGTGTATGCACGTTGCCTCAAACATAGTGATTAGACAACCTTATAAGTAAGCGAACTTGCTGCACATGCTTCATTGTGAACAAGGCTCCCGTGTGGGAGCCGAAACGTCTTTTTTAAGATAATAATTTTTACTTTTGGTCGGCGCTGTGTTTCCTTCGTCTATGTCTTTCCCCGGCCAGGCGGGTTTCCGCCCAAACTCTCGACTTCTTACCCCATTTCTGTGGCTCATTTGTTGGGCTAACAGCATGCTATTGCATAAAGTACAGCTGATATACCTATATACACTTAGTCTTGAATTTCACATTCTGTAAGCTCCTACAAGTGTGAATATGTTGAGGCGTATGTTGATTGATCGCCTGGTCATAACTGGAGTCGATGTTCCATATTGGCACACTGTTTCAGCTCAGCCACCTGCAGTCATACGCAATTTGAAGGAGCTTGTAACTTTAGGCACCTAAATTTGGCTACAATGCCAGCAATTTTATTGCGCCGTGTTTAAGCAAAGAGGCGTCTTGTGCTGCTATTCCTTAGCTTATTGTTTAACAGGAATAAAGGCCTCGGAGAAGCCCGCGTACGTTTTGATAGGTTGGCCTAAGACGAGGTCAAAGGTGAAAGCCATCATCTTGTTTGCTTCTCAATAAATTGCAGTGTTGGCGGTAACGCGTTACAAGCAACGGCGTTACCGGTAACGCGTCACTTTTTTCAGTAACTTAGTAACGTTGTCGTTACCATTTGGGAACTGTATCGAGTAACGTATTTACGTTAGCATTTTTCGGTAACGTAGGTGTCGCGTTACTAGTTACTTTTTATTCCAATTATCCCGGGAGTTTTACACAAACTTCCTCCGTCTCGTGGGAGCCATTTTCCCAGAGCACGACTGCTGTCGGCCCGCCAGGGCATGACAAAACAATCCCGCGCGAGAAGGGGGGGGGGGATTTCCTTTGTTGCGCGGGGCAAATGGCAGTGGAGAGAACATTGCTGAAATTTTTTTCATGGATCTGCTGGTTCCGGCTACCTTGTTATCGAGGTTTCAGTTGTCGTGGATTGTCGATGAAGCGAAGTAAATTGCGTTCCTCGAAGCCGTCAAACTCGAGCTACCGTGATTTCCTCGACTTGCGGACTTCATGAATCGTGGTATAGTTACTCGCCTTGACTTCTTCGGAAAGGCATTCTAGACATTATTGCCAACTGAATATGAGCAACTGCCTCAGTACCTTTGGTGCCGCGTGACATCGCGCTGTATGGGCTCAAGTAAAACTCTCCGCGCGTTCACTAGCTCTTCCTGAAAGTCAATACAACAATACCATATAGTGCGCCCTCCCAGCGCCTATTTAGCGTAGGTGTGGACGTATTCACTAAGAACCGAGGCAAGCTGTCCGATGACAGCTTTGAAATGCAGATGTTGCTCACGTTTAGCAAGTTGTAGTTACATTAGGAAGTTGTACATGCAGTATTCTAACACTGTATGTTAACTTCCCTTTTGACAATTAGTTTTACTTCTTTCTATCTGCAACTGCGATTACGTTTCTGGTTATTAATTCCTGAGCGAGCGAGGCTGACCTTGAACACCTTAACGTATACACACTCAATTTTTTTGCAGTAATTATGCAGGTTAAAGTGAAAAAAAAATTGTTTATGTGCGCAAATACCTTTTCCCTGAATGATGCCATTTAAGCATCTCCTTACAGCTACAAAATTTGCGAATTGATTTTCTTAGTAGAAACACGCCGTCATAGCTGCTGAAACTTTGCTGGCAGTTCCGAGAGGATTTTTTTTCGGAGAGTGTCGATGACGAAATAGATCATTTTGTGTTTAATTTTATGTTGAGAAAAACGGGTTCACCGTATGGCACAGAGTTACAAGCCGTCGCATGTAATTCTACAGGCAATTTTAATCCCCTATACTATTGCAAAGGTACGACACACTTGTGCAAATCGTTCTCGCTCAATCCGTATTTCAGGATATATTATTGTTTGGGGTAGAAATTTTATGTGAACTATAATTATGAGCTCTATAAAATTGTTATTCTGGGTTCCTGGAGCGAAATTGCAACGAATAAAATTTCTGACTATGGAGTAACGGCAGAAGTAACGTCCGTTACATTTTTTCGGTAACGTTTACAGTAATGCGTTATCTTTAATTTATCGGTGACGTAGGGGGCTTTTTTTATGAACTATGGCAGCTTTGCACTAGTGGTGCTAAGCCTGAAGCAAGAGCGCACCTGTGCGGCCTTGCTTGTTTATCTTCACTTTTTTTCTTTCTTTCTTTCTCTTTCTGTCTTTGCTCTCTCTTTTTTTCTATCTCTTTTTCGTGTCTACTTCTTTCATCTCTTTCTCTCTCTTTCTATGTCTTTCTGTCTTTGTTAAATATATATATATATATATGTATATATATATATATACATATATATATATATATATATATATATATATATATATATATATATATATATATATATATATATATATATATATATATATATATATATATATATATATATATATGTGTGCATATATATATATATGTATATATATATATATATATATATATATATATGTTATATATATATATATATATATATATATATATATATATATATATATATATATATATATATATATATATATATATATATATATATAGTGAAATAAAATGATTCTGATTCTTATATATATCTGCCTCTTTCCATGTTTCTCTTTCTTCCTCTTTCTGTCTTTTTGTCTTTTTACGTCATAATTCTATGTATTCTCTCTATTTTTCTCTTTGTCTTTCTACCGTTTTCTTTCTATCTCTCTCTTTCTCCCTTTCCTTCGCTCTCTCCCTAGTTTCTCTTTCTCTTTTTGCTATCTCTTTCTTTCTCTCTCTCTCACTCTCTCTCTTTCACGTGTTTCACGTGCTCCACTTTGCCGAGCACAGTTTTCGTTTAACGCTTGCACCCATATATAATACTTCGCAGAAGTCTTCAGGATAAGCCGCGTGTGAATTTCTTTACTGTTAGTCGATTAATACTTAGGCAAACCACATTGAGCTGGTTGTGCATATTTATAACATTATAAACGACTACGAATTTATATACTAGGTGCCGTTCCTTGCCCGCCAACTTTTCGCAGCTTCGGTGGGGGATGGACGCAAAAGCGATGAAGTGGCCCTTTACTCCTCCCTTCCGGTTCCTCCAAGTAAATAGCCTACGTAAACTGATGCTTACGAGAACGGATAACTGGGCTAGTTTGTGGGAACTCATGTTAAGGCAGGTTTGGCAGTTAAGGCAGATTTGGCATTTGTTGGGCTAACTGTTGCCGTCTTCATTTTAGTGGACCAGTGGAGATTAGTGGAATTTACCCCATTTATGTGGCTCATTTGTTGGGCTAACTGTTGCCGTCTTCATTTTTAGTGGACCAGTGGTGATTAGTGGAATTTACCCCATTTCTGTGGCTCATTTGTCGGGCTAACCGTTGCCGTCTTCTTTTTTAGTGGACCAGTGGTGATTAGTGGAATTTACCCAATTTCTGTGGCTCATTTGTTGGGCTAACTGTTGCCGTCTTCATTTTTAGTGGACCAGTAGTGATTAGTGGAATTTACCCCATTTCTGTGGCTCATTTGTCGGGCTAACTGTTGCCGTCTTCATTTTTAGTGGACCAGTGGTGATTAGTGGAACTTACCCCATTTCTGTGGCTCATTTGTTGGGCTAACTGTTGCCGTCTTCATTTTTAGTGCACCAGTTGCGATTAGTGGAATTTACCCAATTTCTGTGGCTCATTTGTTGGGCTAACTGTTGCCGTCTTCATTTTAGAGGACCAGTGGAGATTAGTGGTATTTACCCCATTTCTGTGGCTCATTTGTTGGGCTAACTGTTGCCGTCTTCATTTTTAGTGGACCAGTGGTGATTAGTGGAACTTAACCCATTTCTGTGGCTCACTTGTTGGGCTAACCGTTGCCGTCTTCATTTTTAGTGGACCAGTGGTGATTAGTGGAATTTACCCCATTTCTGTGGCTCATTTGTTGCGCTAACTGCTGCCGTCTTCATTTTTAGTGGACCAGTGGTGAATAGTGGTATTTACCCAATTTCTGTGGCTCATTTGTTGGGCTAACTGTTGCCGTCTTCATTTTTAGTGGACCAGTGGTGATTAGTGGAATTTACACCCATTTCTGTGGCTCATTTGTTGCGCTAAACGTTGCCGTCTTAATTTTTAGTGTACCAGTGGTGATTAGTGGAATTTACCCAATTTCTATGGCTCATTTGTTGGGCTAACTGTTGCCGTCTTCATTTTTAGTGGACCAACGGTGAGAAGTGGAATTTACCCCATTTCTGTGGCTCATTTGTTGGGCTAACTGTTGCCGTCTTCATTTTTAGTGGACCAGTGGTGATTAGTGGAATTTACCCCATTTCTGTGGCTCATTTGTTGGGCTAACTGTTGCCTTCTTCATTTTTAGTGGACCAGTGGTGATTAGTAGAATTTACCCAATTTCTGTGGCTCATTTGTTGCGCTAACTGTTGCCGTCTTCATTTTTAGTGGACCAGTGGTGATTAGTGGTATTTACCCAATTTCTGTGGCTCATTTGTTGGGCTAACTGTTGCCGTCTTCATTTTTAGTGTACCAGTGGTGATTAGTGGAATTTACCCAATTTCTATGGCTCATTTGTTGGGCTAACTGTTGCCGTCTTCATTTTTAGTGGACCAACGGTGAGAAGTGGAATTTACCCCATTTCTGTGGCTCATTTGTTGGGCTAACTGTTGCCGTCTTCATTTTTAGTGGACCAGTGGTGATTAGTGGAATTTACCCCATTTCTGTGGCTCATGTGTTGGGCTAACTGTTGCCTTCTTCATTTTTAGTGGACCAGTGGTGATTAGTAGAATTTACCCAATTTCTGTGGCTCATTTGTTGCGCTAACTGTTGCCGTCTTCATTTTTAGTGGACCAGTGGTGATTAGTGGTATTTACCCAATTTCTGTGGCTCATTTGTTGGGCTAACTGTTGCCGTCTTCATTTTTAGTGGACCAGTGGTGAGAAGTGGAATTTACCCCATTTCTGTGGCTTATTTGTTGGGCTAACTGTTGCCGTCTTCATTTTTAGTGGACCAGTGGTGATTAGTGGAATTTACCCAATTTCTGTGGCTCATTTGTGGGCTACTGTTGCCGTCTTCATTTTTAGTGGACCAGTGGTGATTAGTGGAATTTACCCCATTTCTGTGGCTCATTTGTTGGGCTAACTGTTGCCTCTTCATTTTTAGTGGACCAGTGGTGATTAGTGGAATTTACCCAATTTCTGTGGCTCATTTGTTGGGCTGACTGTTGCCGTCTTCATTTTTAGTGGGCTAGTGGTGATTAGAGGAATTTACCCCATTTCTGTGGCTCATTTGTTGGGCTAACTGTTGCCGTCTTCATTTTTAGTGGACCAGTGGTGATTAGTGGAATTTACACAATTTCTGTGGCTCATTTGTTGGGCTAACTGTTGCCGTCTTCATTTTTCGTGGACCAGTGGTGATTAGTGGAATTTACCCCATTTCTGTGGCTCATTTGTTGGGCTAACTGTACACACGTTTGTACACAACACATGTTTATATCGGTGAGACCGGCAATTTCAAGAGAAGGTTACGCGAGCACTGCAATGACGTGAAAAACAGAAAGGTGACGTCAAATGCACTCGCCGAACATGTTGTGTCGACGGGCCATGCGATCAACTGGGAAGATGCTTCCGTCATCGCCACGAAAAAGAAACTCTTTCCATGGCTTCATCTCGAATCATTCTTTATTCAAACCACTGCGCACACGCTGAACAAGAACTGTGGTAATCTTCCGCCTGTGTATGCCCGTTGCCTCAAACATGTGATTAGACAACCTTATAAGTAAGCGAACTTGCTGCACATGCTTCATTGTGAACAAGGCTCCCGTGTGGGAGCCGAAACGTCTTTTTAAGAATATATTTTTACTTTTGGTCGGCGCTGTGTTTCCTTCGTCTATGTCTTTCCCCGGCCAGGCGGGTTTCCGCCAAACTCTCGACTTCTTACCCCATTTCTGTGGCTCATTTGTTGGGCTAACTGTTGCCGTCTTCATTTTTAGTGGACAAGTGGTGAGAAGTGGGACTTGCCTAATTTCTGGGGCACATACCGTTTTATCAATCTTGATACGACATACAACTTACGGCTAGCTAAAAAAGCTTCGCTATTAAAACAAGTTATGATAATACAAACAACGTTATTACTTTTATGAGAATTCGGAAACTGAAACAAAAACAGCACTGGTTGCTGCAGACGCCCATAGCATCTGCTCACCAGCGACCTCCAACTCCTTATGCCCTTATGCTTATTTAGTGCTTTCGCAACAAGTGGTGAGATTTAGCGCACACTGAGAAGGATATACAAAAGCTGCGTTTCAAGCAAAGATTCATGTATGCGGTCTGCTTGAACATTTCCTGGGCGCGGTGAATGTTTCTTGATGTTGAAAATCCTGTTCTTTTACAACACCAAGTTGTACAGAGGCTTTTCCACAACAAAAGACATTATAATAGTATGTGCTGTTCTGCTGGGGTACGCATTGCCAAGCGTGTCCAACAGCTTTGAATGAGCCTGCTATCCGGACACATCTTTCTCACCTCCTTGTAATCTTATGTCCAGCCTGATAAGTCTGGGCCTCTTTGTGAAGCGATACGGCGCGAAAGCAAGATAGAAGGACTCACCTGCCCTTCTCGCACTCGCATCTTGGCCGATGTCGGCAACTGCGTATGTGTGCGCCCGCGTATCTCAAGGGCACTTCTGTTTTAATTTTAAAAATTTTTTTCTCAGACCACAAAGCCAATTAACTTGCGTATTCGCCTGACGTGCCTTAGCTCAAGAGAGCGCGCATAAAACGAGTCGCTGCATACACGCGCACAGTTATTTGTACCGCCCCTACAAATGTGCTCCTTTCTGCGGAAGGCTACGATAATGGGTGCTACGTCCCAGAACCATGATATTATCATGAAGGACGCCGTAGTAGAGGGCTTCGGAAATTTCTACCATCTGGTGTTCTTTAACATGCGCCTAAATTTAAGTACACGGGCCTCTAGCATTTTGCCTCAATCAAAATGCGGCCGCCGCGGCGGAATTCGATCCAGCGACCTTCGGATCAGCAGTCGAGCACCATAACCAATAGACCACCGCGACGGGTGCGGATGGCTACGAACGAGCAATCGTTACCTTCATGCATTCAGTGGGAGAAATATTATTATTACCATTATTTCATATCGAAACAAACACAACACCGAGGAACTTCAAAAAATAATCTCCTAACCAGCTTTAGGAACCAGCAGCCCCATCAACTAAGTCACAACAGAAGCAACACAAAATGCATCCGACACATCAGGGTATGGCAACCTCTCTATGTAATCATCATAGCACATCATAGCAACTTATATAGTTTAACTTGCAAATTGCCATTTTTAAAGAGAATATATTTTTCTTTACTTTCCCCATATTTTCATGTAAACTTTCTTCTCGAAGGGCGCTTGTCGTCGGAAAACCTTGTTTAAGCGCGCGCTCCTCACTGTTTCTCATTGCCTGCCGACTACAGCTGTTTGAGAAGGCCTTTCTTAAGCCGCAACGTTTAGAAGTTGTAGTTTGCAGTAGCGTTCTGACTTTGTTTCACTGCCACCTGGCCTCATGGCTGCGGTGCGCATTTGGCGCAAAATTCACTGCGCATCTTTTGTAAAAATCAACTGAAATTTACTCTGCACTCTCCTACGGCTAATACAAATTGCTCGGCCGCTTATCTTGTGAAAACTTGCAATTTTCACATGACACTCAGTGACACAGCTTCTGTGGTTACATGGTTTGGTTGTGGGATGGTCGTTTTTTATTTTCTTTTTTGTATATACACCCTCGTGGCACAAGAGGCCAACAGCATTTTTTTCTCTTCAGTGAGTATTCCAAAGACGAGCGTTAGACACCAAGAAACTGCTTAGATCGGTTGCTGCATCTTCTATATGCCCAAGTGATTCCAGTCAGGAGCCTGACCTCTTCACTCAGCAGCATAACACACGGGGCTAGGGGATTTTTAAAGACCATTTGTAAAACTGCGAACGTCGCTCGAAGCTATTGAACATAAACATATGGAGCGCTCAAAAGAAAACATAACTTTGGGACCATTCGCAAAGCTTGGCATGGAATAAGCGACCAGCGTTGTAGCTGAACGCAACCTCTACTTTTCACGCATAGTTGTTACGCACAGATCACGCGGTGTTGGATCCATAAACATTGACTGACTAGAAAACTTTCGCAATTTCACAGACACGCAACGTTGATTTCACCACGCTGTAATGTGCCCTCCTCGCAGATACAGCTCACTACCGCTTTGCAATACGAGCGTTTATCTTATTTAGGTTATTGTAGTCAGACAATTTGTGAATAAACCTACCAATGTTACTAAAGCGGAAAGCACAGAGCCACTGTATTTTGCCAGTTATAAAATCTGTGGAACAAACTTGCAGAATAACAAATAAATACAAGAAGAACCGCGAAGCATGCGATGGAGCGAAAAATGACAGGAATAGCACCAAGGGATAAGAAGACAGAATAGATTAGAGAACAAACAGGTGTAGACTACATCTGTAGTTGATATTGAGACAAAATAATGGACCTCGGCACGTCATAAGAAAAACATAGTCGATGCTGTGCCAGAACGACGGAATGGATACCAAGAGATAGGAATTGCCTGGCGATCATATCGAGAAATGTGCAGCCATAAAAAGAAATCAGTCGGTGCAGGACAGGGTGGGATCATTGGGAAATGCCTTCCTGCTACACTGGCCATGATAGGATGGCCATGATAATGAGGATGAATAATACTATATAGGCCTACCGAACCGCATGACATGAATCTATTCACAACGCACCATTTATGACCAGGGTGTCGGAACGAAATGTTTTTCGTTTCGGTTTTAGTTTCGTTCCACTGCAAAAAGTTCCGTTCCGTTTCTGTTCCGGAACGAAAAAAAATGTTCCGTAACGGTTCGTAACGGTTTTTTTGCGCAAAAATTTGAAGTGAAGGTAATCATGAAAAAACATTGGATTTGTGATATAGTTACTTGCCCTTCTGTTTTGAAAGTTGGACAAGGCTAAAACACGTTCTTCAGTGGAGCGGAAGCAACTCTACCACGAATTCCTACCAACTTGCACAAAGCAGTATTAATTTCAGTCATAGTATCTATTTTCTCAAAAGAAAAATGCGATTTTTTTTATTGGGCTCAATGCTCTGTGTCAAGGGAGTGAGCATGATCTCAGAAGCAGCACGTCACTGAGTGTACTCTCTGATGTCCGAGACCGCTGTTCTGATAAAAGAATCGCCAGGCCTGCGCGGAACACGCAGCACAGTCACAGCGAAAGCTCGAAGAGCGGACTTTGTAGAGCCCGTTGTAGATTCTCTTGGGGCAACTAATACAAGTACACATGCAAGGTACCCACTACGCCATAAATCATCGTAATTTTTTTCAAGTAGCGAAGTTCCCACTATGCAATTTTTCGTCAGTCTTAGGAGAAACGTGGTACCCGCTACACATCTGTAAGGCAGTGCACTTTGTGCTGTGGTTGACGACGATGAGGAATTATGGCTGAGCACTTTGCAGTGGGTGGGAAGCAGTGTTGTGGAATGGGAGCCTCCATATCATTCCAGTTCCATTCCGGGAAATTAGGACTTGCCGCAATTCCATTCCTTCCAATCCCTCGGAATGAAAAAAGCCTAGCCCATTCCCACTGCGGGAATGACCGGGCAGTTCAATTCTATTCCTGTAATTCCTCAGAGTAGGAAAGACATCTTGATAGTTTTATCGAGTTAATAATAAACGCCCCATAAAGCTGATCCCTCAGATGCATTAAGAACTGCAAAAGTACGCAAAACACGTTACCAAGGTCGAGGGACAGTAGCTTGGTGACATATCTCGTGCAGTACAACTACTGTACTAATTCCCATAGAGGCAGTTCTTCCGCTACCTATAGTATTTGCATGGTCAGCATGTTTTAACGAATGGTCATGTTTTAATAATGTTTAAGCGTAAATGTGTTAATGCTAAAATGACGAGATAGCGTATTTTTATGCTAAAATGTAGTATTCAAGAAGACTAAGCAGTTTTACCACGCGTATGGAGCGGTCGTGAATATAGAGAAAACTAAAATTTGGTTAATGGGCAACAAAACCCCCTAGATCTGCTGGTATTAGTTGAAACAGTGCACCGCTCGGGTACCCTGTGCCTTTGCATCGAATACGGAACACTGGACCGCACTGCTCGTCAGCACTGAAGGTTGTCAAGCACGCCCTCGCAAGCATAGATGTGGTGAGGAGAACTTTCTGTGTTCACCTACGCGCAGGTATGCAGTGTCTTCCCTGTCGCAAAGGTTATTTACCTGTGCCAGGCACTAAACTGCTCGTGAGATAAAGATCACGCTGTGCATAGAGTATTCGCCATTTTCGTGTGGGGGTATCAATGCGAACCAAGGCGCAGGGGTAGTTTGTTTCTCCCTTCAGTACCTGCTGGGATAATGCATTTGTTTGTACACTAACTTATGCGTCTGTTTGTAGTAGGTGTGTTGCTTATATATGTACCATGCTTGTAATCAGCCAAGCCATTTTAAAAATACCAATTTATTGTTAAATTCGAGGCTCTGACTTACTAATGTTTGATGCTTGAAAAACAGCACGTAGACTAAAAGGTGCTATATTTTCGGAAAAAGACCTAATTCCATTCCCATTCCATTGCGTGCAAAAGGCGCTTAATTCCATTCCTCCAAGCGTTGTCCCCATTCCATTCCGGGGTCGCGAAAATGTGGAATGATTTCGGAGTCATTTCTCTTCTGGAGTGGCAACTCCGCAACACTGATGGGAAGCATTAAACCACGCACTTTGCGCTATTGTCATGGTGTGATGACTCGTTGTTATTTTACTCTTCGGCCACGCTATATTACATATGTTAACACGATTCCTTGCCCGACACGACACCTCCATGGAGTATTTTTGTGAAGTAGTTTCAAGCACCAGCATGGCACTGTGATGAAAGAACCGGCTGCCACGCAGAAAGCGCGGGTTAAAATCCCATCGGACCCTAGAAATTTGTTTCTCATTCAATTGTTTTTTTTATTTCACGCGATAGCTGTTACGGACACCGGCGGCGGCGGACAACTATGGCGCCAATATCAGCTGTTGCGATTTCATAACAGCTTTCGCTGTAACAAACTTCAGCGCCGACAATCCCTCTCCACTTTGGCCTGCGTGACAGGCGCGCAGAAGTCCACTTGCGTTAATATAAACATCTCTGGTTGCCACTTTTTTCGTTTTTCGCACAATTTTAACATATATTTGCTTTGGAATTCCTGCCTCAGGTACGCGCTAATACTGTACCCTGAGATATGCTCTGCGACCCGAAGGTCGCGGGATCGAATCCCGGCCGCGGCGGCTGCATTTTCGATGGAGGCGAAAATGTTTGAGGCCCGTGTACTTAGATTTAGGTGCACGTTAAAGAACCCCAGGTGGTCGAAATTTCCGGAGCCCTCCACTACGGCGTCTCTCATAATCATATCTTGGTTTTGGGACGTTAAACCCCAGATATTATTATTATTATGAGATATGCTCACATTGCACGAGCTCAGTTGTTACGGATCGTGAAGTTTTCTCGTGAACCGAAAAACGATTGAAAAAATTCGGTTTCACTCCGGAACGAAATAATACATAAAGTTTTTGGTTGCGTTTTCGTTCCGGTCAAAATATCGTTTTTTTAGTTTTTCGTTTTCGGTTTTCGTTCCGTTCGACACCTGTTTATGACCATTGGTATAAAGTTCTACAGGGTTTTTCATTAAGGGCGGGTCGATGTTGGCAATATGTGGCGGCCATGTTGTTTCAGTGGCGCATTTCTAATCTGTTGGTTCATTATTCAGTCAGTGATGCCAAATCACCATGGCAGGTTACACGATTGAGTGCGTGTTGAAATGATGAAATTTTATATCAAAGTGAATATTTGTGCAGACATCGGGCCGAAAAATCATGTTTCGCGATGAGGCGCATTTTGGAATGAATGGCTATGTTAAGAAGCACGATTGCCGTATATGGGACGATTGCCAGCTCACACGAGGTTCACCAGGTGGCAATCCATCCAAAAAAAAAAGTGGTTTGGTGAGGATTTCAGGCCGGCGGCGCCGCTGGTCCATACCTTTCTGAGAGCGACGTTGGTGAGGTCATCACCGTCAACGGCGAGCGCTACGGAAAGATGATAACCGATTTCTTTTGGCCGAAATTGAATGATATGCACGTAGACGCCATGTGTTTAATGCAGGACGGATCTACGTGCCACAAAGCAGAAGCAACGATAGACATTCTCATGAACAATTTGAGGGTATGGTTATCTCTCGCAGAGGTGACCTTAATTGCCCACCAAGATCGTGCGATTTGACCCAGCTAGACATTTCTTTCTCGTGGGGTTTCCTGAACTCGCAGGTCTATGCCAATAAGCCGCATTCGATCGATGCCCTTCAAGTCGCATAACTCAGGCCATTGCTCAGATTAAGCCGGATAGATCTGGCAAGGTCATTGAACATTGTACCACTCAGATCCATGCCACCATTAGAAGCTGCGCCGGACATTTGAACGACGTTATGTTCGATACATAAAAGCATGCATGGGCTTTTCAAATAAAAATGAATTTCGTTAATACCTCTCACACAGCTTGTTTTATTCCATTGTAACACCGATCCGCCCTTAATGGAAAACCCTATACTTGAAAACACGTGGCAGAACGACCTATAGTGTTTTTGAAGCACTGTACGTGTACTTCTTTTGTGTGCGTCTTGCTTCAAAGCTATCTAGTCCAACATTTGCAAGCAGACCCGAGCTTCTCCATTCTTGTCCTATACTGTGTATGAAACATACGTGACACGCTTAAGGATCAAATAGCCCGAACCGTTATGTAATACAGCTTGTTACCTGGAGCAGACTTCTAATTTCTGGTGAACGGCATCAAACGCACTTCGGGATTGCAGAAAGTGCTGGGCAACGACTATGTATGCTGCCAATGTATTGATGTGCGCTAAAACGTCGAGGCGTCAGTGGAAGACGAATTAGTGTAGTCAAACATCAAAAAATAAAAATTAAGGAGCCGGTAACTCACTTCCACTGCCCTCGGGCCACAGCACAGTGATCACAAGAAGCGCGGGCCGTGCACGCATAGGTGCTCATGGCACGCGACACCAGCAGCAATCCAATGTAAGCGTGCTCCCGACTTGGATGCCGCTCAATTTCGTGGAGTTTAGTTTTCTGCAACATTGCGCACAAACCGCTGTACAAATTTCTAGAGTAACTTGAGCGCTGTAGACCTGCTTACAGGCCCATCGAGTAGACAATACCCACGCAGCGAGTCAGTGTAGTCCCCTTGTTGACGTCACACGCGAATTAGGCACAAATATATCTCCGAGCCAATCGCCGCAATGGCAATAATGGTCAGTGTGTCGAAACAAATTTTCAGATTATGGATCGTTTCTCCGACGAGTCCAGTGGGTATGAAAGAGCAAATAATATTTGGGGAAATCAACTCATCGAAAAATTGGCGCGCGACTTTCCTTCATAGAAGGAAAACAATTACATCTAATGCACTTTGTCACGCAGTTTGGCACAGTGAAGTGTGAGAGACTCCAGTCATCTTGTGTTACTTAGTTCTGCAAAAAACCTGCAGCGAAGCTCTCGAAACCTTCCCTCCCGCCGAAATTAACATCCCACATGACCTTTTTGAACATAAATGCCCGTAGCATATTGAAAAAAATCAGACTCCCTTGAAGCCTTGCTTCTTACGTTTGAGCCAGATTTTGTAACACTAACGGAAACCTGGCTAACAGGCGATATTAAAGATCATGAGATAGCCCCTCCCAACTACGCTATCATCCGGAAAGACCGGACGACACGAGGCGGAGGTGTGGCCATTCTAGTCAAACAAGATATTCCGTTTTTAGTGTTACCCGATGTTTCGGGTGCTGAGGCTATCTTTTGTAAGCTGAGCTATGATGTGTGCACTGTAGTCGTCGGTTGCGTATATCGCAGTCCTTCGTCCGACTTTGACAATATACGCCGATTGCATGAGTACACAGAACAACATGCGTCATCATCCAGATTAATTATCGCAGGTGATTTTAACGCGCCTGATGTCAAGTGGCACACAATGCAGCATCATTCACTCTGTGCGGATGTGTTATTTGATTTTATGTTATCGTTCAACCTTTCACAAATAGTAACTGAACCTACACGTGTACAGAGATCCAGCTATTCTATATTAGACTTCATATTTCTCAGCCATCACTTCATAAGCGAAGAAACTAATTTATGTCTTCTAGATGGTATTTCCGATCACAAGATCACCTCTTGCACCATAGCCCTTTATCACACTGTTACCCCTCAAGAAATAGTCGCGTACCCTGACTACAGTAAAGCTGAGGACACTAATATACATGATCACCTTGCTGATGAGTACGAATCGTTTGTGGAACTTTCCCGTAACAGCAGTACCGACATCGATGCTTTGTGGCTCACGCTAAAGCGATCGTATCTCATTGTATAAATAAGTACGTGCCGATCAGAAAAAAGAAACCTAATAAGCGTAATCCATGGATTGCGCGCGATGTTATACACGCCAAACGCAAAGTAAAAAGGATGAGAAAACTGCTGAAAACCAACCCATTAAAATACACACATCACGATCTCAGCATGGCTATTGAATGCATGAAATGCAAAATTAAGACAGCTAAGCAATTCTACTTCACTAATACACTCGCCAACTTTTTGAAATCAGCCCCAACGAAGTTCTGAAACTACATAAACCCAAAAACTCGCAATGATGAAGGAACGATAGATGTAGACAACCGAAGGTCTGCCAACCTGCTTAATGACTACTTCTGCTCTATCTTCACGGAGGATGATGGCACGCTACCACAGGCACCTCCCTCTGAATTAAAGCCTCTAGATCAGCTATCAATAACCGAAGCAGGCATACTTAACTTGCTGCTCAAACTAGACCCTAAGAAATCATCACGACCTGACAATATATCAAATGCATTCCTTCGCAGATACGCTGCGTGGATGGCCAAGTACCTATTAATAATCTTTAACAAATCATTGTCATCAGGGACCCTCCCTAACGACTGGAAAACAGCTAAAGTAAAACCAATTCATAAATCGGGAAGTAAAACCGAACCCTCCAACTACAGACCCATCTCACTGACATGCACAGCCTGCAAACTGTTAGAACACATTATCCTAAAGCACATAACCAAACACCTTGAAAAGGAACAAATACTAACACCCTGTCAAAAAAGCATGAATGTCGAAAAGGTGTCTCCACAGTCACGCAACTACTTGAACTTGTACACGATGTATCGCTAAGTGTCGACCTACAGAAACAAATCGATCTTATCTTTTTAGACTTTTCAAAAGCTTTCGACCGTGTATCACATCACAAACTAATTCATAAACTCGAACTAACCTTGGGTAAAGGGCCCATTGTCGATTGGATAAAAGATTACCTTAGTGACCTCACTCAGTTTGTAGAAGTCAGCAGGCAACATTCCCATAAATCTAGCGTAAGATCCGGACTTCCACAAGGAAGCGTTCTGGCTCCAATTTTACTTCTTATATATATTAATGATCTGCCTTGTAATATTACTGTCAGCGTCAGACCTTTTCGCTGATGACTGCGTCTTATACCAAGTAATCGACTCTTATAGTGACCATCTTGCCATTAAACAACTCTTTATCTTTAGTATTCAAATGGTGTAAAAGAATGGCAAATGACATTGAACGTTAAAAATCGGCTGTTCTATCAATAACGAGAAAAAAATACACATCTGATTTTACTACACTATAGGTAGCGCCACACTCAGTGCAGTGAAAGAGTATAAATATCTTGGCTTAACACTAACCATGACTTTAGATGGGAACGCCACGTAAACAACGTCACCTCGTCTGCACTAAAAAATTGTTTTTTTTTAATAGACGTCTGAGACAAGCCCCCCCCCCCCCCCTATCCAAAGCTATTAGCATACCAACATTTGTCAGATCAACTTTGGAGTACGCTAACGTTGTTTGGTTTCCTTCCACTAAAGAACTCATTTACAAAATCGAAGCAGTCCAAAGGAAGGCACTAAGATGCATTTACAATAAGCATAGGCCAAAAGATTCACCCACAGAATTACTAAAACAGGCCGGTATCCTCACCTTACAAAACCGAGCAAGCTTGCGCGATTAAAATGATGTATCAGCTCATCTCACCAAGACATAAAGATTGACAGTTCCAAATACTTATCTTTAACTCAAACACGACAAACGCGGCACAAAACACGCATTATCATTACATGAGCATGTCATTCATACGGAAAGTCATAAATATTCATTTTTTTTCCTTTAATGACACGTGAATGGAACAGGCTGGATCCTAGTGTAAACAAGCGCGACGTTATCTTCCTTTTAACATTGCTTGGAAATCAGCTCCATGCTGCCCAGGTATGAGCTACCTGTATCACCATTATTTCTGATTTTTTTTTTACATCAGTGTACTTTTTGTCCAGTTTTCCCTTGTATGCCTCTTTGATCACTATTTTTTTAACTGTTATACTGTACCCATAATTCTGCTCATCCTACACCCTGTCACTTCGTTTATTTTTCACAATTTTTATATCAGTGTATTTTTTGCTCAGTTTTCCCTTTGTATGCCTCTTGATCCAATATTTTTTTTACTGTTATACTGTACCCAAAATTTTGTTTATCCTGCACGCTCTTACTTCGTTTATTTTCACCATTTTACATCAGTGTATTTTTACTGCAGTTTTTCTTTTTGCATGCCTCTTTGATCACCTTTTATTTTTTCGTATTAGGATGTCCTATTATTATGTACTATTACGTCTTCGTCTGCACTTTGTTAACTGCCAATATTTTCTTTATGTGTAATTGAATTTTACTATTTTGTATTGATTGTAGCAATTCAATATGCCCTTCCTGTAAGATCCCTAATGGGATTGACAGATGAATAAATAAATAAATAAAATAAGATTTTGTGGTGTTTCAAAAGGCGTTGAGTTCTTGCTCTTAAGCTAAAAGTCGCGAACTATTCGCATCAAGTCTTAAAACTATAGTTTTAAGCAAGTCTTAAGGTTTACATTGTGATATGCAATGCCACTATTCATTAAAAAATATGACCACATTCTGCAGTTTAGCATGCGAACACGCGATCAATTTGTTAGGCACCCCTTACTATGAAACTGAGGAAACTCTTACAGCGGTGGGCTTTACACGCGTGAGTTCTTGCATTTCGCCTGTATGTGGATGTGCCTGCGTCTTCGAACCGGTGTCTTCCTCCTGATGCACTGAGTGCACCAGGAGGAAGAAGAGGAAGAAACCAAAGGCAGGGAGGTCAACCAGACGCGCGTCCGATTTGCTGTCAGACAGCGGGGGATGGGAGTTTAAGGGGAGATGCTGCACGGAGACACTTTTTGAAATATTCACGCTAGAAGAAGGACTTGTTTCTGGGCTAGTTTGGTGCTTGCTAATAGACATCATGTAGCGCGATAAAAAAAGGGACACATAGAACCACAAACCACAGGCGCCTGTGGTTTTGTGGTTCTATGCGTCCGTTGTGTCTATTTCGTGCTACATGATGTCTATTAGTATTCACCCTAGAGTAATGAAACTTGGGCTATACGTAGACATTTTGTGCTGATTTCTAATAAATTATAAGTTTTCTTGCAAGTTGCATACT
Source organism: Rhipicephalus sanguineus (assembly GCF_013339695.2). Classification (NCBI taxonomy): domain Eukaryota; kingdom Metazoa; phylum Arthropoda; class Arachnida; order Ixodida; family Ixodidae; genus Rhipicephalus; species Rhipicephalus sanguineus. Next base: position 207,401,828 of record NC_051179.1, read on the forward strand.
TATTGTTCTGCCCCATCACAAAGTGTAAAACATAGGCCTTGTGCCGCCCCCCCCCCTTATTGATCCTTAAACTTCTATATGTTTTAACACTTGATGGCTCATATTGCTCCATTTACACTGTAGAGTGCCGAAAACTATCCAGAAAGTGCATACAAGATATTTACTAGACGTGAAAACATCAAACTTGGGAAGTCCATATTACCCAGACCCCAGTAAATGTTTACTTGCAGATTTTCTAATACGCATGAATAATATTAAGATTTAGAGAAGATAACTGCACTCCGCACACCTTAGAAAATGTGGGCAAAATTTCATGCATATCCGAGCACCAGAAGTACCAAAAACAAGAGCGGCACGCTAAAAAAGCTGCCAAGAAGTGTGTTTTAAGAAAAACGAAGTTGAAGTTAAAATTGAATGTTTATTTATGAAGGATCTAATGAGATCTGATAAAAATTGCACACGAAAGAGGTAAATTGTTCTTCTAGTAGCCACTGCCACTAAAAAAAGCCAGCACCGTAAGTTTCTCCTTCACAGCTCTTTTGCCCAGACTCCTCGACGAGAGATTTCCTTCCCAGCGTACGTAGATGTGGCCTCCTCGCTCGAAGCAATTCGCCGCAACGCTGACCTCCTCGCTCGAAGCAACTCGCCGCAACGTATATACGTCATTCAAAGAGTACTTTCGGGGCACTCGCTGTTCTTGCGTTGTATTTCCAGAAACGACGCCTTTGCGTTTGTAAGCTGGTTCCCGGACGCATATTCCCGAATGGTGACACGTTGGACACACTGCACCGATCACGAGGATGTTCAATGATTTTATGTCAGCGATCAAAGGAGGAAGACTTTATGCCGTGATCTTTCTTCGTCGTCGAAGAGTCCGATCTTCTCTTTGAGAGGCACTGACATACTCGAACGCCGCGGGAAACTCGTCGGAAGCATCGCCGTCGCTAGGCCTCGCGGCAGCAGACGCACTTGCCGTTCGGCGAGTGTTTGGCTTCGATGTGCGCCGCGTCCCTCGGTATTTGTTCACCGAGCGATACTTCACTGGCCGCTGATTACGCTTGCTGCGGTTTTCTTTCTTTCATGATGAAAATAAATACACGGACCCTGCAAGTAGGCTTCGCAACCCAGAAGGCGCGCAGCGGCCAATGGCGGTCCCTGATCCGTACCACGTGATTAAAAGCCAGTCGCAGCGCTTGAAAACCACGGCAAAAGCATGCATTCTTGTGCTACAGAAGTGCGGGAAATCGTGGTTATTTCGAAAGTGAGGCTTGGCTATCTCCTCATGCGATCCACAATGGCGAGCGGCCGCGCGTTATCGGCCGCGGGGCACTAGAAGACTGCACACTCCCGGTCTTTTAACAGCCACCCTGTGCTCTTTAAACGCAATTTTAACGCATTTCCAGTTGAGTCTCGACTTTGATCTTTATTTTCGGAAATGCACACATATTAGTCTTAACCCAACAGGTGAAAACAAAAAATAGATATTTTTTCAACAAAAAAAAAAGTCGCGTTTTTCGACCCGCATCTGCCCGGGAGAAAGGGACGGAAAGACAGAGAAAAGTCACGAATGAAAACCTCGTGAAGTTAACCATTATACTGCGCTCCAAGAACGTGGAAACAAAGTACCTTGACGGTTTAATAGGAGTTCGTACGTTGGCTCGCAAATTACAATCATGGGAATGTGATTTGCGATTATACTAACGGGCGAATTAGGTGCAGGACGTAATGTGTATCACGTTCCACTGTAAAAACTCGGAAGACGCTTCAGCTTTGCCTTTAAGAGTAGAACGCGGTAGAGTAATCGGGCCCGTACGCATTGCCTTTCAAACTACTACCCTCGCGTCGGTTCTCGGTGCATGCCTCAACCGTGCCACGAGGAAACCAATGTCTATGCGCGTAACAATGGCCGTTTTAAAGTAACCTAGAATGCCCACTGCAAGTGCAATTGCGCAGTGCCCACTGCGTCATAATTTTTCCTTTTGCGAATCGGCGGAGGGCCTACTACGCGTCCGTATGTCTACACACGAACATACACAGCTGTTCACTTTGGTGATGCTCTTGCTGATGATGATAATTAAATATGTCTAAGCGCTTTCTAATGGGTGGGCCTTTAAAACACTTACTCGTTGCGCAATTTACATGTTTTTACGCCTGGCGCAATTTTACGCTTCTGCCACGCAATATTACATGTGTTAAGGAGACTCGTCCCACTACAAGACATTGGTGCCTGATCGCTTTAGTGGCGGTGCCCATGAAGACGTTGATGACTGGCTTGAACACTATGAACGTGTTGCCAAGATCATCAGTGGTCTGATCAGCAAAAGCTCTCCCGCGCCTATTTTTACCTTGACGACAGTGCTCGTGCTTGGTATGAGAATAGAGAAGCCAGTTTCTCTACATAGAGCGACTTCGGACAGCAGTTTGTTGATACCTTCGCCAGCATCGACCGACGGGATCGTGCTCAGCAGCTATTGGAGCTACGGGTTCAAAACACAATGAGACCGTCGCGATGTTCACCGAGGATATGACTCGTCTCTTTCGCAGAGCTAACCCGAACATGACAGATGAAAAAAAGAAATTGAGCTACCTCATGCGCGGTGTAAAGGAGCAGCTTTTCGCCGGGCTCCTGCGCAACCCTCCAAGTACCGTGGCTGACTTCATCAAGGAAGCTACGGCTATCGAGCGGGCACTTCATCAACGATGCAGGCAGTATGATCGCATGTCCAGCAGCGCCCCAATCAGTGCCGCCTGCATGACGTTTGAGAATCAGAGCGCCTTGCGACACCTGATAAGGGAGATTGTCCGCGAGGAACTTCAGAAGTCGCGGACACCAGTCGTTAAAACACCCATGGCGCCGTTGTCGAAGTCGGGCGCGACGAAATCCGGCAAGCATTCTCGACAGCTGACCCTGATGCCGAGCAGCGTCCCATGAGCTACGCCGCCGCTGTTCGACGTCCACCACTCGCTAAGCCGTCGCCGCCGCCGTACCGCCAGCCACCAATAGCACCTTGGTCGCCGCCGCAAGAGGAGCCGTTTAGGCGACCACCCGTCTCGCCGTACCGCCAGCCGTCCACAACCGCGCCATGGGCAGCGTCACAAGATGAGATGTTCAGACGTCCACAGATCCGAAAAACTGACGCATGGCGCACAGTAGACCGCGACCACTTTGTTTTAACTGCGGAGGTGCAGGCCCATATTTCCCGCCATTGCTGGCATCGCGGTGATTCGTTTCGACCTCTTCGACCTGGTTTGACGGCCGACGCGCCACCGACGAATACATACCGCCTCGACGACGCTTCTCTCAAGGCCTCCTCGTTCTCATCCTGACGACTGCCGTACCACTGACGCGGAAGCAATGCC